>NC_071669.1:12707500-12710000 GCF_028554725.1 Zeugodacus cucurbitae
CGAACAGGTGCTACTTTGGGATCGGTAGGCAATAGAGGAACAAGTTCTCTCTCTCGACGAACCAAAAATACGTGCTCTAAGTCTCTCATCATTCTTAATCTATTATACGTATTTTGAAAAAAAAAAAAATTTATTTATTCGTCTTTATTAATATTGTATGCTTTAAAATAGTTCCCATGCGATATTATGCATTTATGTCAGCGCTTCTTCCAATTGTCAAAACAGTTCTCAAACTTGATTTTTGAAATGCCTTTCACCTGTAAAACGACGGCCCTTAAATATTCTCTTTATTTTAGGAAATAGGAAAAAGTCACACGGAGCCATGTCAGGCGTATATGGAGACTAGGGCAACGTTTTTGGCCAAGTATTAACGAACAAGCAATGAAGTGTGACGAAACTCGCTTAGTTCATAAAAATACGTCCAACCTTAGCGGTTGCTACAGACACGGTAAGCCATAAATAATACTGATAATTTTATTTTACTTCAGGAACAACAAAATTTTGAGAATTGGACTCACAAAACTTATTAAATCTTACAATTTCCGTTATTTTTTGAACAGGCCATGTATCTCCTACTAGGTTAATTTGAACCCTACGACCCTGAATAATTTCCAAACAGAACTACACCGTTTTTATAGTCAAAGCTAGAAGATTTTATAGAACCAGACCAAAATGTGATCTTTAAAATATAGTTCAGTAACAGATAAGACTAAGCGTAGTGAACAATTCGGTCTGAGTTGCAAGTTCATTTTGTGAATTTTGCGGTCAGCTTCCTTTTATTTTCGAATTAGAAGACTGTTGTAGAAAAACATAAATGAAGAACTCCTCATATTCATACTCCTCCATCGGCTTCCAAGCGTTTTGCTGAATCTTAAAGATCTTTGATCCACAGGGAGTTTTATTGGTACCACAATGGACAGCGCCAGGCTGTCTAAGCGAGATCTTCTGTTTTTGCGGAGATCTGCCTACAAACCTCACCTAACTCCTCATATTTTACAGAGTATATTCAGATTCTTAAACCAGATCTAGAAGTTTAAATAATCTAAGCAGTTCCAAGAATAGTTTAATTTCGAAGTTATAAAGAAACGCTGTCATTCTTTACATAATCTGTATAACAACTCACCACTTACTTAAAATAAAGGTACTTGTATATATTATACTTCATAATTAAAAACAAAAAATTAAAAAAAGGTGAAAACATGATATGCCTTAAATGTCTGAAATATTTTAATTAAACCTTAACCTGACGCTACGCAAATCACTCAACAAGTTTCGTATTACAAGTGACATAAATTTGGGGTTAATACGCAAAAAACCGGCAGACACTTTGGCGCAAGAAGTTGTCAAGCCAAAGAAGTTGCGGTACAAGCTGCGTATCTGTGGTGTATATACTTGGGTGTTATGACCGAAAAAGGTGCTAACAACAAAGGTAACCAGTTAAACAGTTGGTCGTCTAACTTTGGTGGGTTGTGTACTTCTTTTTATTTACATTTCGCTACGTTGGTTGGTTTGACAGCGCGCAAATGACAGTTTACGAGTTGTCGCACATGCAGCGGAGTGTAGTGTGTGAGTGGAGCGCGCGTTGACAGCTGGCGGATGCAAGTGAGGTCTGATTGGTAGCACACATTTAACTGGTAATACTATATAGTACAGGTAGTGTGGGTATTTCATTCAGTTAATGATTCACTCATTCATTACAGTTAGTATTTCAATTTTGCGTGTAGTTTATGGCTTGTTAAGCTGCTTTTGATTGACTTGGTGTGTGACTAACAGTGTTTAACTGACAGTTTGTCGCAAAGCAATACTTTTGGTAGTTCAATTTTTTGGGTAATTTTTTTTTTGTAACTCTATTTGATATATATATTTTTGGTTAATTATGTGCCCACTTTTTCCGCTACACGTTTTTCCACCAATCACTTTCGTAAATTGTCATTTGATTTTTTTGAACGCATGTCACATGTCACGTGGATATTTTGACACTTGTAGGTAGTCACTAAATTGTGCGTTTAATTGGATAGGAAATTTTATGCGTTGTGACTTAATTTTCGGATGAGATCACTAATTAAATAACACAAAAATAAAATTCTATGTAATAAAATTGTAAACATAGAAAATGCAGTATCTTCAATATAATGTGGGTAGACAGTGTTAGCTGTCATAATCAGCTGACTGTGACATAACAGTTGTCAAAAATAGCTTAGAGCTTTTTATGATTTAAACTGAAGATGATATTGATACTATAAATACTAGGACGTGATTTTAAAATTTGAAGGTTATTGATATTATAAATACTACTAGAAGAACTTTTTTTAAGAACTGTGACTATTATATAGTCATTCAGAGACCGCCGAGCATATTTTTGGTTTCGAAAAGCTTTCATCAACTTTTTTGAGGAATTTAAAAAAAAGTGGTACTTCTCCAAGTAAAGAATGTGAAAAGCGCAAGATAATGGCAACGTCAAAACTCCAAACGCGACCATCGAACAGCAATTTACAGTTAG